>NW_027103603.1:1562860-1582955 GCF_902728285.1 Clytia hemisphaerica
TTTTGGAGAAAAACAAACAGAAAACCATGTCCAATAGACCAATTCTTTTCAAATTTTGGGGTTATTTTATGTTTTTTTGGCCCAGCGCTAGCGAGGGGCCTTTAAAGAGAGTGTCACTATTTTTTTTCCGTGTTTCCTTCTGTGTGTCCGTTTTGGTAGAAACGGCGCTTTATACCAGTAACACACTTTTTGCCGTCTGGAGAGGGAAAAGCTTGCGAAAGTCGGATACTGGCTAAAAAAGATATATTTTCTGATTTCGCGCTCCTTAAACAACAAACGTTTTCAAAACAAAACAGATACAAGATGGCGGTTGAAGCGAGGAGATTGATTTCATGTGTTGATTCTTACTTTCTTGAACATTTTCTTTGCTTTTAGTGGTCAAGAGACTTTCAAACCAAAGAAACTTTGTAGTGATTTTTTTTTGTAAACTTTTTCAACATTCTGTCATATGTTATAGTTTTCATAAAGCTTTCTGAATGAAAATTCTATACCTTAAATCAATTCTGACTTCCTTTATTTTGTTCAAAGACTGATTCTGGAATTGTGATGACATAAAATGGTTTTGTAATTAACAATTGATTTTTAATCCCCGAAATGGTTTTCCTAATATTTGGCCCCTCAAAAAACACTGAATTTACTCACTTCCCTCTCCTAAATCCCCTCCCCCCTAATTTCAATGGTTGAAGAAGGCAACAGGGCTGCAGACTCAACCATTGAAGCTTGGGGGGAGGGGAAATAAGTTTTAACATCAAAAATCAGTGTTTACTGCCAAATATTATTGCACTGATTGTCTGTATTTGAGAAAAAAATTTGAAAAGGGAATTCCCTACTCCTTAGCAAAATAAAATGTAAACAAAAAGATCTAAATACAATAAAATCAGCTTAAATTAGTAGTAAACTCACAGCAAGCCTCCAGCGCACATGTTTTTGCCGCCATTTTGAATTGAAAAATTTACACATCCAGTGAATTGAGATTTCCCGATTTTTAAATCCAGTGAAAATGTAAACAAACTTTTTGGCGGGAAATCACAACTTTCGTTTTTAAAATTTTTTAAAACAAGATGGCTGACGCAGATGTGACTCTTCCCTGTGAACCTAGGGATACTAAACGTACCTATTTATTAACTTACAGCCAAGCTGACTTGGCTAGGGTGCCCACAACTGATTGCTTTGCTGAAATTGTTCTTGAGGCATTGGCACAGGGGAAAAGCACTGCAAAGCTTATAAAATGGGCTGCCTGTCGTGAGCCTCATGCTGATGGGGGAAAACATTTCCACCTCATCATGCATCTTTCAAAACCGAGAAAGTGGTCACCGCTGTTCGATTATATCAAGGATAAATGGGGCTTTAACGTGAACTTTCAGTATACAACCCAAGGCTATTTGAGAGGTTACAGATATGTTATCAAAGAAAAACTGGTTGAGTGCGTCGTCCACAGTCCCGATCACCCTGACTTGGCCAGTTGCCGCTCTCCGCAGTCGACTAAAGGATTTGTGACTTCTTCACAGAATGCAAAGCGTCGACGTCTTTCAAAGCAACTGGAGAAAGCCGCACCTGCCCCACCACCTGTTACCCCCACCACCACCCAACCCAATCCTACTACCGCTCACCATGATAAGGAAACCCCACTGCGACCACCGCCAACAACACAATATAAAACACCGCGTGTTAACAAAGATGACGTTACCCGCTTTATAAAAAGGAACAATTTAAAAACAATCGAAGATTTGTTGGGCGAGGCAAAGAGACGTGAGGTTGAGGGTCTTCCTGATATTTATAATTTTATCGCTCGTCAAAGCGAAATAATGTTGGAGACTCAAATAAAAATGGTTTGGCGTCTTGAAGGGGCACCCGAGGTTGCAGCGCGCAAAAAACTTTCAAGGATGGATGTTATTCTAAGTTTCATGGAAAAGCCTTGTGTTGAAGATTGTGATGGCAAGTGGCTGGAGGCAGCCATAGAAATACTGGACAACAACAACATCAACGTGTTTTCTTTTGCTCAGGCAATGAGGGAATGTCTCATCGTTGGACGTGCAAAATATTTTTAACGTTTTTCTTCATGGACCGAAAAATTGCGGAAAGTCTTTTTTATTGAACCCATTGGAGGACATTTTTAGATGTTTCATGAACCCCACCGAGGGGAAGTATTGCTGGGTCGGTTTGGATGATTGCGAGGTTGCTGTGTTACAGGATCTAAGATGGTCACCCAACCTCATCAAATGGAGCGATTTTTTGGTTTTACTCGAGGGACAAACTGTTCACTTGGCTCGCCCGAAAAATGTCTTTCCCACAGACTTGACTATCCACAAATCAAACAAACTAACTTTTTTTTTAACAAGAATTTTTCAAAGAAAAAATAAGCCTACCACCAGTGCTAGTTTAGTGAGCCCCCACGCATTCTAACTATGTAATTTTTAAACTCTAATAAGTACCCAGTGTATGCTCTCTTTATAATCGTGCCCCCCGATCGAGCTGATGTTGGATTAGAAAATTCGTGCAAAATACGAAAGGTTTGACGGCTCTTCTCCTGTGTTGCCTTGGGAATAGCAATAATTTTCTGAAAAGAAGAAATCAACGTGTAACCATCTCTTTTCATCCAAAAGTTACATTAATCCTGTTAGCTTAAGCCATCAGTAAAAATCAGTCAGTTGTTAATCCATTGTCTATAATAATTCCATGCCGCTAAGAACCACTAACGGTTTAAAAGAACAATAAATTACGCATGCGCATTATATGGGCTGAAATTGGAGCATCCACCAAATGCGAAAGACAACAGTGATAATTGTTCACTTTTGTAAGTCCTTTGTATGTATCAGCAGGATTCGATGCCATAACGTTCGTTTTATCTTTTAACGACCTACTGATTCTTAAAATTGAAGGTATACACGTTTTTGGATGTTCATTACTTTTTCAGATTTTCTTATTTTACCATTTTGTGGATATTTTTTGTTCATTTTCTTAAGAAATGGGGTGCTTTAGAGTCTGCAAATCCTCAAAATGTTCTTATAACTTGTTCTTAATATTTTGGCCCTCCAAGCCCTATGTTATTTATAGAGTGGTCTTAATTAAAAAAGTGTAAGTAAGTTCATACCTGCTGGCTTTTTTTGAATAGTTTTAATTTGGCTTTTCAATTTTTTGATTTCGTTTATGTATTGTTGTAACGATTTGAGGACAGCATCCTGACTCGGGTCAAGAGATTGGGTTTGAAGTTGTGCTGTCGGGAAAGTATATCCAAAGTTGTTGATAATTTGTTCCCCTTCTAGCCATTTTTGATTGAAAATTGCTTGCGTGATATTGTCAGGGTCTGTGTGATGCACGAAGTTACGCCACTCTCGTGCACGAATCACGAACGCTGCGATACTTAAATCGTGTGCCGGAGGGTTTTTGTCGCTCCAACCGTTCATAGGTGCTGGAATGGTCGTGAAGTTTCGTATGAGTATGCATAATAAGGTGACGTCGAAAGTACTTGAATCTGTCGCGTTCCCGTTTGGAGGTAGAAGGAGATCGAGTTGGTCTTGTTTTAGAACTTTTCCTTTCAATCTGTTGATTTTCTTTTGATTGGCAGGTGTTGAGAGCTCTTGGAAAAGTAGTTGAGGATTTTGTGGCAATCCATTGTACGATGGATCGTTACCAAGGTTGTGTAAGATCCATATGAGGAACAACTTTATTGGCTCGTGTAAAAATGTTGCGAGCCTCAACCAGAATTGAATGTCATTGATGAGCTTTTCAATGGAGCGATTCATCTTGCTTCACCTGGGAAAGAAACGAAGATTAAATGTGATTCCCGGGAAATGTAATTCACAAATGGAAGATATGTATGAGTAATGTATTGTATTACCTTATCGGCCCTTATTACGCCGGCCCTTATTGGCTTTGTTTTTGGGCTCGTGGCGTAATAAGGGCCAAAGTTTTGCAGTTTTTACCTAAAAGCGGCGTTACTTTTTGACCATCTTTTCTCAATTTAAAAGATTTTAGGCATGATTGAAGGATGAATACTATTCATAATTTTACTCTGTATCCAAAACTTCATCATGAAAATCAATGATTTTTAATGGAATTTTCAACAGTTTAATACTGAAAGATGACATTCTAATGCAAATTTTACTTAATACTTACTATTCAGGCCTCAACTGAATAGCAATTTTACAAGTTTTGGCGTTACTTACGGCCCTAATTGGCGTAAGCCCAAAATTAGGCTGTGGCGGAATAAGGGCCGGTGTTAAAAGTTGTTACTAAAACATGGAACGAGAAGTAAGGAGTAGGTAACGAGAAGTAACGAGTGCTTAAATGGAAGTAACGAGTACTTAAATGGAAGTAACGAGTAGGTAACGAGAAGTAACGAGTGCTAAATGGAAGTAACGAGTACTTAAATGGAAGTAACGAGTACTAGACTTTCGTAACGAGTACTGTAGTCGCAAAACTGATGCTCCATTGTCTGCTTTTGTCACCAGTCATTATTGTTTTACGGTTTATGACGTCATTTCGAGATTTTTTTCAGGTACCTACATCTCGTGATTGGCTTTTCCGTTTACTTTCAAATTTGGTATGTGACACCGTGACAATAATGCCTTTAAATTAACTTAAATCAGCTTTTGTCCATTTAAGTGATGACATCATCATTCGGGCCCTTTTTGGTACTAGAATCTGGACACGTTTATTTAGTTTCTTTTATGCTTTGTCAAATTTGTCTTAAAATCTCACGGGGGGGGGTACTTAGACAAAACTTGTAATGGGTATGTGCAAACCATAAGGGTACTAAGGTTCTTAAGGGCATCTTAAGTCTTTCAAAAGGGTAACATAGTCATAAGTTTTTCTCTAAAAGGATTCAAAAATCGCGAAAATCTAAAACCTTCCTCTTAGATTCGACTAAAATTTGGAGAAAAGCGAAGGGTCCGAAGAATCCAAGAATCCAAAAATATCAAGTTTTTTCATTCTCGAAGTATCCATTTTCAATTGGCTCGGAATACTGGTCACGTTGCGAAACTTTTAGTTCTGTAAAGGTTGTAAAAGTAGAAACATTTCAAATTTTAGCATCTGAGAAGGCTGAAAATTGATCGCATCAGTCTCTGTAGGAGTTTGTAGGAAGAAAAAGAAAGTTTGTCTGATTAGGTTCTTATAAATTAGATTCTTATGAAAAAATACATATGCTGTTTTTCTGCACTATTAAGCAATGTTCACTTTGTAAATATTAATTGATCTTCTCCTTGCTAAGTCCTTTGTCTCAAGAGGTACCCAAAGGACGGGTTTACAACGGAAGGAGAGAATCGATTACACGTTTGTTTTTTTAAGAAACGCACTTTTAAGAAACATGAGGCTCAGAATGCCTAAAAGCTTAAGGCTCAAAAGGCCGATTTCTTAAGAAACATTGAGGCTGCTTGGTGAAACTAGTTTCTTAAAAAAAGTGTAACAATCCCATTGTCGAGAACAATTCAGAACATAAATAAAACAAAAACTGATAACCACTTTATTGTTATTTTATAGTCTTGAAGTTTTTGTTTTTACATAAGTTTTCCTGTTTCATATCAGACACATATTTCATATCAGGACAGTGTCTTCCTATTTTTATATTGTGCTGATATAAGCAAAGAAATGTTTTTCTTTTCCTCTTTCTTTCTGACCGATGTTGCTCCACATCCGTGTCAATTCAATGTGAAAAAACTTTCAACTCAAAATTGATGAGTAAGCAAACACTATCACTCTTATTAAAAAAACAAACATTTATTTCCCATCCAGAACGCGTCTAAAATGCGCTGAATCATGACGACAGATTATCGAACGGTTCTTTTGTTTTTGAGGACTGCATTTTTTTAAATCTAGCGATAGATTTCTCTTTTCAATTTGTAAAAACCACGCCCGGGCGTTCTGGATGGGAAATAAGTGGCTTCATTTCCCATCCTGGAGTCTCGAGTCTAGCCTTTCGGGTTTGGAAATCAATGTTGGCCTTAACGGACCGAAGATCCATTGAGCTTAAAGCCCCGAAGAGGCTAGAGATGAATCATCAACCTTTCTCAAGCAAGAAAAAGTGAAGCCTTAAGATTTGCGCCGCATTTAGAATGATAGATTAAATCTAGAACATTCCTTGTCTTCACGCTGCATATTTTTCAAAATCTGGTGATATATTTTACTTCCAATCTAGCGTTTGTGTGAAAACCACGCGGGTAACGCGTTTAGGAAGGGAAAGAAGTTGCTTCATTTCCCATCTAGGAGTAGTCTCCTGTATATCCCTTCGGACTTTTAACACACAAATCCACACTTTTCAAAAAATTTTTTGAGCGGGAAAAAATTATTGCATTATTGACACTTTTCTTTTGTTTGGAGTTAGCCGAAAAAAGGTCCTCAAAGGTACAAATACTATTCTACGTGAAAATCTTCTTTTCCTTTTCAGATTCAGTAATAGTTGGCCTAACAGAAAATGTATAACACGTCTCAAGCATAAAATGGCATTTTTGTGAAAGGAAGTGAGCCTTGGGGGTAATGGGCAATTTATAATTGAAAATGCTCTAAAAATGGCATTTAACAAATAAAACGATGAACACCCGAAAAAATTTCTCGATTTCTCAAAATAAACAAAACGTGTGATACCATGTCCTTTAAAAGTGAGATCAAAAATAAATTTCGGGAGCACCTTCTCGTACCAAACTTGTACCCCCCTCCCCCTTGGAAAAGGATCATTAAATCGAAATACCTTTTCAAGACAGGATGAACCATTCGATGTCCAGTAAAAATATATTTCTTAAATTCACAAATTTCTATCAATAATAAAACGAAATTTCTTTCCCTCACAAAATCAAGTTCCTTGCAAAAAATGCATCAATAAGACGTTTTTCTTTCATGTAGTCGAAAACATCGTAAATTCATTCAAGTATCACGTTTCTTTCTCATGACATTTTATAAAGCCACAAGATTATTGACAAATATCAACTTTCTCTTTTGGGTTGCATAATTATTTTCTACAAGAACAATCTGAAATTAAAGTTTTTTTCACGCACGGCGCGCTTTAAGCCTGGTCAAGTTTGACCCATATTTTACATTTTCAGGATGAAATTTCAACGAATAGTTTAGATTGAGTAATTTTTTTCAAGTTCTTAAATTTTAATTAAACATGTGAATACAAGATCAATTTGTTTCTTATAAAAAAGTGCTTGATTACCTTTTTTGTATTGTGAGGTTATAATGTTTGTTTATCTTGTTTAGAGAGAAAGAAAGAGGAGATAACAAAAATTACTTGTGTTGATAGCTTCGTACTTCTGAAAATAGTTTTGAGGGCTATAATGGGGGGGGGCTTTGTAGGGGTTCGAATTACCGTTTTCCCGTCAAAATTTTTGCTGAATCCCGGAATCCCGAAAATTGAAAAAATAATAACACCGTCACACCGGCTTGTACAGGACAAAGATGTACCTAAATACCGTCACCGTCTGATTTTAAAATACCGTTTTCCCGTCTCTTTTTTCGTCAAATCCCGTAATACCGTACTAAAATAGGGCCAATCCCGTCACACCGTAAAAGTACAAACCCCCCTATAATTTTTGATCCAAAAAAGATTCAAAAAATCTGAAAATTTATTTGAAATCGATGAAGTTCTAAGTTTCAGAAAATTATAAATTCAAATTTGTTGACCTTCATTTCATCATCTTCTTAAAATGCTCGCTTATACCTCTTTTCAACGAGGTATTACTTTTGATTATATCTTCTCTCCTCCAAAGAGCAATGTATGAAACGTCTGGACTACCAATGTTTTTTCAACAGACTTTATATTTATGAGATCTTATTTAGGGATAATAGCTCGATACCAACCAAATCATAATTTGCTCTTAAACAGTGGTTTTTGGTGATTAAATTACCGGTGTTTCGGTATCATCTAGCCCGGGGTCCAGTCAGTAGCGTGGTGGGTCTACAAAAATTCGGGAAAACTGGGGAGGCAATTTCTGAAGATTGTGATTTTGGCGCCCCCTATTAAAAAAAATATCTTTGTAAAAATTATGCATACGAAGCGAGTATGGGTATTTTCTCTCTTTTTGGTTGAAAACTGCCAATTCTAAGGTGCAAAAAAGCAAAGAGGCGCCGAAATTAGTAATATAAGACATCTTTTTTCCCCCTTTGTATTTCGGCGCCCCAAAAAAATCGGCCGCTGGGGGGGGGGACACTGCCCACCCCCTGCCACCACGCTATTGGGTCCAGTTAAAGCTTTTTGATAAGCTAGATGGCGCTATTAACGAGGGTGTAAAAAGGACCCTTATTGCTTGCACATACCAGACTACCAGATACCCATTTTTCCGAAGGACTCTCCCACTTGGGTTATCAGTGCCAGCATTCGGCATTAGAGAAATCAAGTACAGTAGAACCTCCAATTAGTGGACACTCTAAAAGGCGGACACCTCTGATTAGCAGACAAAATATTTTTCCCCGGCCGTTTCCTAGTCAAATCCTTATAAAAAAAGTCTCCAAAAAGCGGACACTCAATTAGCGGACACCTCCATTTAGCGGACAAAATTTTTTGCACAGAATGGTCAAAAACCTGTTTTTTTTCCCTCCAATTAGCGGACACCAAGAAAAACATAGTTTCAGACATTAAGATACAAGTAATAAGTGATTTTAAGCATTTTTTTTGTTTTTTTTTTCAAATTTTGTTTACAAAGATTCAGTTTTTCCTTTACCGAGTTGACATAGATTCCGATGAAGTTGACTGGAAAATAAGCTCCGTGAGTAAATGTGTTGGCGAGTATTTGAATTAAGAATCTGGAAATGAAGAAAAACCCAAAATCTGACCTGGAAAGTGAAGATGAGGTTCAAGAAATTGACCCGGAGGAAACCACACCACACGAAGCCTTAATTTTCATTGACATTGACTGATTAACTTAAAAGAACTTAACAATGACGAGAGGTCTTCTCTATCTTCGCTAAAAAAACAGACTTGAGGTTGTTAGAATTAACAACAAAAACAAAAAACAATCAAGCATTTTTTTAGATAATGGAAGTGACGTGACGACTACAGCTCTTCAAGGTCTTTCCCAACCCTAAAGTTGACTTTGTTATTTTTAGTATTTTTAGACTTTTCTTGAACTTTTCTCGAGTCTTTTCATGTTCCTATGTCTTTAGGGAAATGCCTAAAACCATAATTTCATGTTTGCGACCCCCTAGTACGGCAGTACAGTTTAATTTCAAAATTTGAGCCTGAAACTCAAAACCCTCCAAAAGGTACCGTGAATAGCACAGGTCAAAATCATATATTGATGCTGTGCCGACGAATCGAGATTCTATTCAGCGCGCAATCAACGAAGACAAAAGTAACCATGACGACCATCCAAGATCTTGGATGAAGTTCAAAGTTGATACTTTTATTCCCGTCGTTGAAAACACAACTCACAAATGTCATCAATGCTTTTTGAAAAGAGTCGGTGATAAAGAATCATAACATAAAGTCTGTCTATATATTATTTCGATTCAATTAAAGTGACATTTCCATAATTAAAAGTTTATTAATTACTGTTATACATTTGGGGATCATGTAAAAGATTTCTTTCGAAATAAACTAATTTCAATTACACTTGGAGGTTTCTGGGGAATTCGTAAATAGTAAACTGCATACTGATATAGTCTGCTAGACATTAATATGGTAATATTTGCTCTTCATCTTTGATTTTTTCTGCAGTGATTAGATTGACACATGCGCGATAAAATTTCTATTATTGGTCTTCAGAGGTTAACATATTCTTTGAAAACTTAACCTCTGATACTCAGGGTACCCAAAAGGCGGACACCTCTAATTAACGGACACTAATCCGATTCCCCGATGGTGTCCGCTAATTAGAGGTTCCACTGCGCTTTTTTATAAGAATCGTGTAAATCCATTTCATCATAGATATTCTCAACTTTTTTGGGAAAATCATCCTAAAAAATTCTTACAGCATTCTTAGGTTAGGATCTTGATTCAGACTAGATTTAACATTTAGTACATACAAGCATAAAATGGCATTTTTGTGAAAGGAGTAAGCCTTACTTGGGGATAATTGACAATTTATAATTGAAAATGCCCTAAAAATGGCATTCTTAGCTTGAGTAGCCAAATTCCATGATGGTGATATTCTTAGTATTATTCTTAATTTTTTGGCCATTTTCATCATGGACATTCTTATAAAGTGTATTCTTATTCTGCGTATCCTAGAATAGACTTGTTTTTGTAATTAACCACATAGTAATCATATAAATTAATCCAACGCTTTTTATAAGAACGTCCAGAATTTTCGAAAGCCTTTAGATATTCTTAACTTTTTGAGTTTTAAGCCTGAAAATGTTCTTAACATGTTCTTACTTTCACCATTTTGTGAATAATTTTGTCTATTTTCTTAAGAAATTGGGTGTTTTAGAGTCCACAAAGCCAAAAAATGTTCTTTACTTGCTCTTAAAACTTCTCCCATTGAAACCTTTGAAGCCTACGTTTTTAAAATGAACCAACATTGATAAAATTCTCTTTTGACGATATAATTCAATCTTGCAAGATAACCCTCAGGTTTACAATCAAGAAAACCAAAGAATTTTTTTTCCTATCGATAGGTCTTGAGATGAATCCAACACTCGTTCCAACGCCATTCAAACCGGATCCTAATCTAAACATTATCAAAGACCTCCCTGAAGGAGAGGAGATGGTGGAAGCTGTTCTCCATCGCCTTGCAGATCGTGTTCGCATTCGAAGGATACAGGTATTTTTTGTCATCTATTTATTTAAAACTCATGCCACTAGGGAGGGTGGAATTTTATTTATTTTATTTTGGAAAAGATTATATTCATTTCATATCGCTTTATCATTGAATGAGAACAAAAATTTACTTAACCTGACGTGTATCTTCCTTATTTTAATGCCTTTCTCAAAGTTTTAATGCGGTTTATTGCATAAGTGACCTTATTAAAAGTGAATAACGGGTGCCAAAAAGGCTTATCATCTGTTCTTTTATGTCGATATATTTCCAACTCCATTTTCATTACCGTGTTCTTTACCAATAACGCATAGAGAGGGGTTGCCTAATGCTAAAAATCTCTTAAAAGGTGTCATAATCTGCCTGGCCTTCCCAAAAAGACTTTGACACCCGGGGATGGGGGGGTTACTTGGGCAAAATCGGTGCCGCATATGTGCGAGCCATAAGGGTTCCTTTTTTGAACCTTCGAAAGTGTATCAAAGGGTACAAAAGCGATTAATTAGCAATTGAGTCTCTGAAAGGGTCATAAAATCTGGTAATTTTGAGCTAAAAGTTAGAAAATAGTCTCTCAAAGGTTAGCAAAAACGTCGAAACTCAGTTCCTCAAAGACTCGATTTTCGAATTTTCGCTTGGACATACCCGTCCCTCCGTAAACCTAGTAACCCGGGCTTTGGCCACATGCCACTTTTCAAAACCTTTTTTCCTTTTTTATTTAAGTTGTTCCCGCTTTTCGAAGATTACGATCGCGTCCATAACGGTACAGTATCGCGTTCACAACTTCATCGCGTGTTAAGCGAATTAGAGCTTGGTAGCTTGGTTAGCGCACGTGAGTTCCACGTGTTGTATGAGAAATTTGATATTGTGATAGGTGGAAAACATGATTTCAATTACACACAATTTTGTGATGTTTTGAATAATTATGCATGCTTTGATCCCAACATACCATAAACATTTGGGCGCCTAAGGATGACAGGGCGAAGAACCACCCTTAAATTTGTCCACTGAAAAGTTCTATTCTGTATATTTTCTTATCTTATTTTTATTCAAAATATTAATTTTTTGATCGATAATGTTGTATAAAATGTTAATTTTATTTTGTGGTAAAAATTTGTGAATAAAAAATTTATTGATTTTTAATTTAAAAAAGTACTATGTTTTCTCTATTTGGCTCTTCCAGAATAAAATTTGTTAATCATGATCTCTGGATATTTCTATTCATCGCCTCTCGGAACTTGTTTAACCCCTGGATAAGCCTCAAATTTACCCCCTGGGCATTGCAAATACACACCATAAGCATAGCAGTTTTCAAAGTTTTTTCTTTCAGATTTTTCTACACTTCTAAATATCTTACTTATCCTTCTATACGGTTTTAGGTGACTTTTCCAAAATGATCAGATTTTCTGAACCACCGCCACTTTTGAAAGGTATCGATGCACAAAAAATAAAAGTGAATGGTGGATTATCAAACACTCCTGTCTCACAGCCCCGGTGGGAAAGTTTGGCATAATTGCACTTGAGTCCCCCGGGGGGACTGATTTTTTCAGATCTAAATTGATGATCTTATTTGTGAAAAAATTGGAAAGAAATAAAATTATTTGATGGCTACTATTACTCTTGATAACCTTCACTGTGCACTATAAAGCTAAACTAAACGTCAAATTAACGGGACCGATTCATTTTTGATTTGCCTAGTTCCTGATCAATTGAGGACGACAGTAAATCAGCACTTTCAATAATTGGGTATGGACTATCAGATATAATAGTGTATCTTCCGTTCTTTAAAATAACCCCTTTCTATAATGCTTTTAAAGAACGGGCAATAATTGAGTATGCACTATCAGATATAATAGTGTATCTTCCGTTCTTTAGAATAACCCCTTTCTATAATGCTTTTAAAGAACGGGCAATAATTGGGTATGGACTATCAGATATAATAGTGTATCTTCCGTTCTTTAGAATAACCCCTTTCTATAATGCTTTTAAAGAACGGGCAATAATTGGGTATGGACTATCAGATATAATAGTGTATCTTCCGTTCTTTAGAATAACCCCTTTCTATAATGATTTTAAAGAACGGGCAGTTATTGGGTATCGACTATAAGATATAATAGTGTATCTTCCGTTCTTTAGAATAACCCCTTTCTATAATGCTTTTAAAGAACGGGTAATAATTGGGTATGGACAATCAGATATAATAGTGTATCTTCCGTTCTTTAGAATAACCCCTTTCTATAATGCTTTTAAAGAACGGGCAATAATTGGGTATGGACAATCAAATATATTTATAGTGTATCTTCCGTTCTTTAGAATAACCCCTTTCTATAATGCTTTTAAAGAACGGGCAGCAATTGGGTATTGACTATAAGATATAACAGTGTATCTTCCGTTCTTTAGAATAACCCCTTTCTATAATGCTTTTAAAGAACGGGCAATAATTGGGTATGGACAATCAGATATATTTATAGTGTATCTTCCGTTCTTTAGAATAACCCCTTTCTATAATGCTTTTAAAGAACGGGAAATAATTGGGTATGGACTATAAGATATAACAGTGTATCTTCCGTTCTTTAGGATAAACCCTTTGTATAATGCTTTTAAAGAACGGGCAATAATTGAGTATGCACTATAAGATATAATAGTGTATCTTCCGTTCTTTAGAATAACCCTTTCTATAATGCTTTTAAAGAACGGGCAATGATTGGGTATGGACAATCAGATATATTTATACTATAGTGTATCTTCCGTTCTTTAGTATAACCCCTTTCTATAATGCTTTTAAAGAACGGGCAGTAATTGGGTATTGACTATAAGATATAACAGTGTATCTTCCGTTCTTTAGAATAACCCCTTTCTATAATGCTTTTAAAGAACGGGCAATAATTGGGTATGGACAATCAGATATATTTATAGTGTATTTTCCGTTCTTTAGAATAACCCCTTTCTATAATGCTTTTAAAGAACGGGAAATAATTGGGTATGGACTATAAGATATAACAGTGTATCTTCCGTTCTTTAGAATAACCCCTTTGTATAATGGTTTTAAAGAACGGGCAATAATTGAGTATGCACTATAAATTATAATAGTGTATCTTCCGTTCTTTAGAATAGCCTTTCTATAATGCTTTTAAAGAACGGGAAATAATTGGGTATGGACTATAAGATATAATAGTGTATCTTCCGTTCATTAGAATAACCCCTTTCTGTAATGCTTTTAAAGAATGGGAAAAATTGGGAATGGATTTTAAATTTTGACAGTGTATCTTCCGTATTTTAGAATAACCCCTTTGTATAATCCTTTTAAAGAACGGGAAATAATTCCGTCCCGCAAAAACTATATATACTTGCAGTTCAGTTCCGCCAATTACTATATATATACTTGCAGTTTAGTCCCGCCAAATACTCGGCGGGACTGTATTTCAGTCCCGATAATTTAATGGCGGGACTGAATTTCAGTCCCGACAAATACTTAAAAGCCTTATAATTAGTGAGTATTATTTATAATTAGCCCCGTTCTTCCCTGTTTTCAAAGTTCAAGCCGCCAATCCTTCTTTTAAAGGGACTAAACTAATAAAAGGAAAATTATTGTTCAGTTACTATATATATACTTGCAGTTTAGTCCCGCCAATTACTATATATATACTTGCAGTTTAGTCCCGCCAAATACTCGGCGGGACTGTATTTCAGTCCCGCTAATTTAATGGCGGGACTGAATTTCAGTCCCGACAAATACTTAAAAGCCTTATAATTAGTGAGTATTATTTATAATTAGCCCCGTTCTTCCCTGTATGAATAATTTGGAGCCACTGAAGTTGAGCCCAGCGCGTTGCGCACGTTGGACTATTTTGGAGTGCAATTTTTTTAATTGAATTTCGAATGGGAGTATGGAATCAAAGTCAATTTCCTAATGGGACTGAAAATGTAGGTTATTTTTCCAACCGAGGACGAAACTTTGGGATCTAAGCCGCTTTGTGACACAGGGGTGTTATCAAAATCAGGTCGGCTCCAAAGCAAATTACCTTTTTTTGCTGACTCGTCAAATCCAATATCTGGATAATCTTCAACTAGAAGTTTTAGATTAAAAGCAAATGCTGCCATGTCGGGGTTAAATATTCCCCATAGTGACCTTGAAATCCTTTGTCAGAAATTTGAATACCCTACCTATGGAGATATCAACCACCATGCCTTTGTTCAAGCTATTGACGCCGAGTATTGTAGTCCCACGGCGCTGTCGTCGAGTGGTGGAGCCAGGACTGGGTCATCCTCGAAAACGGGTGACGGGGAAAGCTCGGATGAATCACCTGATATCAGTTCAGTGGATATAGACGAGCTGCTAAAACGAATCCGTCATCACGTGTTGGTTAATCGAATCCGCGTAGAAGAATTCATTCAAGATTTTGATCCATTACGTCACGGCTCGATTCCAACCTCCCGTTTCCGGATGGGATTGAGTGCAATGGGTCAACAACATTTAACGGAAACCCAAATCTTGGCAATCATTGATCGATATGCTGATGACACCAGGAAAGGAAATGTGTGGTGGATTTCTTTTTTCGCCGATATCGATAAAGGTATGTGGGGTACTGGCTAAAATGTCTTCTTCTTATGAAGCGTTCAAATTTTCGCGAACATATACTTTCGATTTTTGCGAATGTCTTTGAAAGTTTTTTGAATAAATCGCATTTTTCACCTCGCAAATGTTGTTTCTCGCGAAAATTTGCCCAAATAAAATTTCTTTTGAAGATTGGCCTCTGCCAGATTTCAAACATTACCATTTATCATCATTGTGTAAAAAAAAAACAGAAAAAATACCAAGCTAATCGCAAGAAATGTTCATTTTCCTTAAAATAATGAAAGAGAAAGGGTACGAAAATCCGTTTTTTACGGCCTATTTAATTTTACAAAATGTTGACTGTTTCAATCTTGACCGTACTGCTCTACCCTCAACTTTTAGTTTTCACTCAACGCGGCCTCGAGAAAACGCCGACTGCTGTTCTACCTCCAGCCGAAACATACCACATGCCCAAACCCGGTGCAACAGACTGGACCACGGTGAACAAAGACAAACAAATGGAACTTGACGACGTTATGCAAAAAATGAGATGGAAAACCAACCAACGGCGAATTTTAGCAAAACCCTGTTTCCAAGATTTTGACAGGTGGGTTTTTGAACTACAATCAAAAACTGCAATGCAACTTGCTCTATCCCACCAACCTGAAACGCTTTCTCGTGTCTCCACCCCATTCTTCTTTCTACCAATAAAAGTGAAATCGACAACACTTAAAATAAAATTTGTGTGTCTTTCACTTTTGTCCCTGGGACAAAATCAGTGAGTCTTTTGGGTATCTCCGTCTCCCTCACTTTTTGTCTCATGAAATAAAAAAGAAACCATGGGGCACGCACTTTTTATCTGTGTTGGTGAGATGGAGCATGTTGCATTGCACCAACGCGAAAAAAAAACACTTCCCGTGTCCCCAATCCTTAAGCCAATTTTTCAGAATAAAACCTTCTTACTACAGACGAGGCTCCATAACTCGAAGACTCATGAGGAACGCAGATTTGTTTGAGCATAACTCCAATTTAAGAAGACGTAGTATAAGGCTTTCTTGCCTGAATGGACCCATGTTCGAGTTAAGGAGGCATTCGAGATATAGAGGTTCGAGTTAACGAGTGTCCCAAGCCTTTAAAACGCAATCATGATCTGAAGTTCTATTTTTCATTCACATAGACACAATATAGGGTACGTGACTCGATCACAACTTCATCAATGTTTGACGTACTTGAGTTTAAATGGAACTCCTGCTGAAGTGGATTTGGTGTATGGTAAATTTAGTGACGACACCGGCTTCAATTATCTGCGTTTCTTAGAGAAATTACAACCGTCTGAAGTACAAGAACAAAAATATTTGAAACGTATTGAAGATTTGAAATTGACCAATAAAGAAAAGGTGCGATAGACAATTTTTACATATTTAAGAACAAAGTATATAAGAACAGAGTTTTTGAAGAACAGAAATTACTTGTATTTTGATCCGAATGAGATTTTCTAACTTTCTTTAGATATAAAAAGCCAAAAAAAATCGAAAACATTCTCAGACTCTAAAGCAATGAAGTTTCCGACGGACGAAGGGAGTTGGAAACGGATTTCCTTACGGTTTGGGAACGAGTTTGTCATGTGTAGCGTGTGTAAATAAAAATGGTAGCATTTTTCATTATCGCCCTCGGCTCACTTGAACATCTGTGCAGTTTTTCATCATCAAAAAGGCATCATCTATCACAACAAAATGTCTATTACAGAACAGATTAATACAGCGATCAAAGATGCATTGGCTCAATCTTTAGGGACGATCGTGGAAGAAACTACGAAAGAAGTCAAAAGATCCATGCAAGACGATGTAACAGATACAATCGTCAAAAAAGTAAGACAAGAACAAGTGCCGACTTTCAAGAAAAAATTTAACTCTGATCAATACAAGCATACTAAAGTCATGGAAAAGATTATGTCAAAAATCAACAGCAATTTAGAAGCAAACGACATTACAAAGGCCAAAGAGAGCACCTCAGAAGGTATGAAAGAAATTTATAAAAGACAAAAGTTGATACAAATAGCAGATAGGGAAGAGGATGGCTGGGAGGTTATTAAATGCTATCAGTCAGATAATTTAGCATCTGATTCTGAGGATGAAAAGAGACTAAATAAATCGAGAAGACAAGCCAAACAAAACAAAAAGGAAGCAAGAAGTAGGAGGCTCAATTACAGAAAAAAGTTTGATCAAAATGGCTCAAGAGATTCCTCAAGAGATTACACTTCAAACTCATTTTATTCTACTAGATACCCACCCAAAGACAGATCATGTTATTACTGTGGGAAGGAAGGACACTTTCAGTACAACTGCCCAGTCAAAAGATCAGACCTCAATAAAGGACACTAGGGATTACGATTTTAAAGAAAAATGTAACGAAATTTCAGTATTTGGTCGTCTAAAGACATGTTCAAATTTTTGGAAAAATAATTTACACGTTTCAAATTTTATTCAAAAGATTATCGACGAAGGCTATTTTATTACATTTAAGAGTGTTCCACCTGCATTTTTTGCCAAAAATAACAAGTCCAGTCTCGATAATTCAAATTTCGTCCAAGACGCAATCAAATCGCTATTGTCAAAAGGATGTATTTCTGAAGTTTCCGATATCCCCAAGTGTTGTAATCCATTAACAGTTGCAGAAAGAAATTCCAAGTTACGTTTGGTACTAGACTTGCGTCACGTTAACCAATTTGTTGATAACCAAAAATTCAAATACGAAGATCTGAAAACTTTTGCAGAGCTTTTCGACCAAGACGATTTCTTTATCACTTTCGACTTGACCTCTGGATACCACCACGTTGATATTCATCCTGAACATAAAAAATATTTAGGTTTTCACTGGCTCTTTCCTGACGGACAAACTAAGTATTTCATATTTAATGTTTTGCCATTCGGACTAAGCTCGGCATGCTACATTTTTACAAAAAATATGAGACCGTTTATTAAAAAATGGAGATCAGAAGGGATTAAAAAGTATAATTTTTATAGACGATGGTATTTGTGGGGGGAAGAGGTTTTTGCAGTTCGTTGAATCCATAGCCTTTAGAATTTTAGAAGACTTAAAGAACGGGGGATGGCTTGTCAACTTCGAAAAAAGTTCATTGATTCCAACGCAAATAGGAAAGTGGCTAGGGACTATCATAAATACAAGAACTATGACCTTTCACGTACCAAAAGAAAAAATCGATAAACTTTTGAGAAGGATTAAACTAGTTCTAAAACAAACCTTTTGCTCAGCCAAGCAACTTTCACGAATTGCAGGTCAACTAGCAGCGATGCATCTTGCTCTCGGTCCAATCGTAAGGCTTTTTACTCGATACATTTATCAACTGATCGAATCACGCGTATCATGGTATCATCCAATTTCACTGTCTCAAGGTGCCCTCAACGAATTAAAATTTTGGCTCAAAAACATTGATTCCAAAAACGGTTTCTCTTTCAAACCACATCCAACCACATCAAAAATGGTCTTCACAGATGCAAGCAATTTCGGCTATGGAGGTTTTATCGCTGAGCGTCTAAACAAAGTCATCTGTGTAGGAAAGTTCAGCAAATTCGAAAAAGCAACCAGTTCCACAGCCATAGAACTTTCAGCGGTAGATTACGTCTTAAAAAGTTTCGGTCCAAAACTTGCAAACGAAAATATCCAAATTAACATCGATAATCAAAACGCGTGTCACATCCTTTCTGTTGGAAGTACCAAACCACACTTACAATCTTTAGCTCTTGAAATCTTTTACCACTGTATGAAATTCAACATTTCTATGCAACCTACATGGGTCCCTAGAGAGGAAAATCAAATTGCAGATCACTATAGTAAATACAATGATACAGACGATTGGTCAATAGACAATAAGAGTTTTATTACCGTTTCAAAAAGATATGGACCTTTCACAGTTGATCGATTTGCTGACAATTGTAACAGAAAAACAAAGAGATTTAATTCAAAATTCTATTGTTCTGAAACTGAATCAGTGAATTGTTCACTGCATGAAAAGTTGTCTTCTCTAACGCAAGATATATGACGAAAAGTTAACTTTTCTCTGAATTTTCTTGTTTTGAAATCATTGACCTTTCTTCTGTGCGAAAACAAGTAACAGTGAATCTTCACTATTTCTCGAAAAGCTTAAATTTTCTAAATATCGACATAATTAACTTTTCGATGTACAAAATGATTACATTTTTAGCCACGAAAAGTACTACTTTTCTCTGAAGTGAAAATATAAGACTTTCTCCACGCAGTGAAGATTCACTTTTTACTTGTTTTCTTGTCCATGGAAATGTTAAATTCAAAATTGAGAAAAGACGAACCTTTTTTGTAAAAAAAATAACGAAATTCTTTTAATGAAAGGAAAGATTAACAATTTATTATTTACGTATTTTCGAAAAGATGCAGATGTCTAGACCAGAAATAACCAACGTTTCGTTATTGGGAATATATATTCTAGCTTAAAAAAATATTTGATCCGCTTCATTTCATAACATTGAAAAGGTAAAAAAACTTCTAATATGGAATCATTAAATTTCTGGTTACTGTAGCGACAATTAGACGCGAGATTAAATTCGATAAGATATTGAATTATTAAATATTCTTGGATGATTTTCTTCTTTAAATTAAAGTCAATATTAAAAAAATCATATTAATATCTATGTACTCATAATTCTTGTGCTAAAAATCTAAAGTATGCCTTATTTACATAAAATGACATAAATTAATAAGATAATGTAAGATAATAAATCATGATATATAATTTTTAAAACAATGGCAATAATTGATACGGTATAGAAGGAGCTTATAGGGTTGGGGGATATTCCTTACA